>NC_041396.2:129072020-129091497 GCF_900747795.2 Erpetoichthys calabaricus | reverse complement strand
ACAGCAAAGTTAATAATAAGGCACTTAAAGAAGTGGAGAGATGTAGAATGCAACAGAGTTCAGTGTTACAGGACAGACACAATAGCAAATTACATTGAAGCGAAGCAAAGATATAGACACACAAACACATTTATTTTCTTTATTGACTTAGTTTAACAAATGTTGTTTAGTACAAGATGTGCTCTGTTTTCTGTGGAATGATTATAATCAATACTTTGCCATGTTTTTATATAATGACAAGACGACCATTGCCAGTTCTGTAGACTTTTACTATCAACTGTAATCAACAAATTAATGTGACATGGGGGCAATTTGCTGTGGCTACTTTATTAATTCATTTTCTATGCTCTGAACGCAGTATCTGAGCCCTGGGCACATTGATAGTTGGGGAAGCACAAACACAAAGGAATGTGATATATATAGATAATTTTTTTTTTTTAATACATTTTCTCTTCTACCCAAGCCCCTGGTGGGTATGTTTTTTTTTTTTTCCTCTCCACTACCCGGTCCCTTCAAGGATTAGCTGCTTGATGTGCACGTGCGCTGTGTAGGTAATACACATTTTTGCTTGTTTTAGTGTGGATGCCAATACTTTTGTAAACAACGTGAAAACTCTAACGTGGACAGAGATCATTTTCAGTTAAAAACACCATTTTTAAATGAAAACGCGGTAGTGCAAACCTAGCTTTAGAAATTAGTTTGAGATGATAAAAAATTGCTCCTGACAACTGAATTTATCTAATGAAAAATTTGATCTCCAAATCAAGAATAAAACTCAAACTGGTAACATTTGAGTTGGATATGATGCTTCCAAAGCCTAAGTTCAAATTCTTGACTTCATAAATAGGGATAGACTCCAGCACCCCCACAACCCTGTTCAGGACTAAGCGGGTTAGAAAAAGACTGACTGACTTCAAAAGTGAGACAATTGTTTTTAGAAATACTGTTTTCATTGAAATGAAAAAAGCAGTTTACCATCTAGGCTTTGATCGAAATAAAATACTCTGTATGGGACTCAATTTGTTGAGTAACATCAAAGGTCAGATATGGATAAATTTGAACACTGTCTGCATAGCATTTATACATAATTTTGTACTATAGTGATCTCAGTATTTAATGTGGCTTGGTTTTACTGGTGCAGTTACTTATATTTGTGCACTTGAAAGGATTACATTTATTCTTGTAATTGGTTGCAGTTATTTCTTTTCTAGTATATTTTTAAAGATATTGTTTTATTGTTGGTTGGTCTCTGAGTTGAAAAGTAGTAATAATAATACATTTTATTTATATAGTGCCTTTCCCATGCTCAAGGCACTTACAGAATATAATAAAGAACTGCAGGGTATACAGTATATAGCATTGTACAAACCAGATAAATAAATGAAGAAGATTAAGACGGAATTCTTAGAATTCTTCTAGTATTCTTCTAGTAGCATGTGAAATATTTTAAATGAGAACTTCAATATGTTTTTGTACTTTTTTTTTCCTTTTTTTTTTTTTTTAATATATATATATTCAGCAAATGGAAAGGTGATAAGTGTGCAGTGACAAGCTTGTGTATCTGTCCAGGAGGTAAGATGCTACTGTCTGCTGGGCAGACCATCAAAATGTGGGACCTTGAGACCAAGGAGATATACCGGGTAGGTCTTTTTGTACATTTCATTGAGCTCTTTTATTGGTCTTGAAAACGTGTGAAGCTTAGCTTAAAAAAAAAAAAAAGAAAAAAAAAAAGAATGTATTAGACTTTATCACTGTGCATAGTAGATTGGTCAGTACTACCTTAAATGTTCTTTAGTAACTGTAATTAGTAGGAGAAACAAAAAGAGCTTTTGTAATCCATGTTCTCATTAAAATTATGTGATTGATCAGTTTTTTTTTTTTGTTTTTTTTTAAAAGAGATTTACTGGTCATGCCACAGCAGTGACCACACTCTGCTTTGCCTCAACTATGAAAACTTCTCAGAATGTCGAAGGCCTTTATTTCCTTTCAGGAGCTGTTCATGACCGTCTTCTCAGTGTTTGGTAAGCACCATATTGCATCTCAAAATCTGAATTTAACAGCCTCAAAAGACTTAATTTGAAATGTTTGTTCCTTTTCTTTGCAAATAAGACTTCTCTTTTCGCTGTATAATGAAAGTTTTTACCAAAAGGTACTTTTTACTTACGCTGTTTTGAGGATGATACTGTTCTTTTGAGCTAAATGTGTGTTTCATCTAAACGTTCTTATCCAGCTATTGTACCCATAAAATCACACTGAGTAGGAGGATTAAACAAAAGTGTACACAACTGTATTCTATTCAGTTTATTTAGATCTTTTAGAAATGTGCCTTATATTTTCCTCATCACTTCTTTGACAGGCAAGTGCGGTCAGATGGGAAAGACAAAAATGCAGTGCTATCATTATCCTTGACAGATGAACCCATCTATGCAGACTTGGCATTGTCAGAAAGCAAAGATGAAGTGAGTCAATTTACTGTAGTGTATAGAATTTTAAATGCGTATTTGCCTTGTGCAATAAGTTCTTTTAAAACAAGCAACAAATATCAGTAGTTTATTTTAATGATCTAAAGACCAAGTTTAAATATTGCGGGGGATGTAATGATGGAAACGTAGAACTAATATTCGTGTGAAGGGTTGTAGTCCTTTCATACTTCATCATAATCACAATCACCAGTTTAAGGTGATGATGATATGACTTTAAAACTGACCTCAAAGTGAAAGGTATGTTCTCCAGAACTTCTGAAGTGGTCCTGTTGCCCAAAATCTCAAATCTTTTAGTTCTATTTTTCCAGAGTTTCCTTTCAGGTCAGACCTGTTCTTCTCCTTTTATCTGGCATCACCTCCAAGCACTTTGTCTTTAGCCACCCTCTGGGTCTAAACACTTCCACCCCAATCACGATGGAAATAATTTAGCCAGTATCCTCTACTTTTTGTTCCACTTTCCTGGACTATGACCCTCCATTCATCTACATTATCATGCATGTGTTTTTCTAGCTTTTCTTTTCCACCAAGAGGTCTATCTTTTCCACCAAGAGGTCTATCTTTAGGTCTACCACAGCACATATATTTTTAACAATTTCCCCTACATAAAATTGTTTCACACGTTTGGTTGAAGGTGATACTGAAATAAACAGATATAATGGTCCCTACCATGTTAAATGCATGTCAAATTGGCATGAGAGTTGTGTGTGAATTGTTCAGTCAGTACCCTGAAGTTATGGATGAGTGAGAGCCTGTGTAATATTTAGTAATGCTGGCAGCCCCTTAGGCAAACACTTGTTTCCATAACTCCCAGTGTATTTTTATATATTTTTAAAAAGAGTTTGCTTAGTTCTGCATCCACCAATGTCAGAAATTTTTTTGTCACATTAAAACTAGTGTGGTGCTGATGTGTCACCCATTCCATGGCTGCGTTTGGGTCCAAGTTTTGGGTCCTTAGATGATTTGTTTGTGTAATGGGTGTGGCAACACACTGTAGTGCATGCTCCCAGCCTCCTCCTCCTTGTCATATTTATTAAAGATATCGGATCAAAGTTGACACCAGAGGCTTTTAGACTTTGCTATATTTGGTATTGGTGAAAATGTAGCTGTCTTTTCATATTGTAAAGGATTTTTTTCTGGACAGTAATAATACCCTAAACATGGCTCTTTACTCTTTATAGAGCATGTATGTCCTGGTATTGAAATAAACAATTTTAAAATGGTACAGCACCAGCATTTTAGGGGGAAGGAGAATGTAGTCTTTGAATCTTGCATCAGTGTTTACTAGTTGCAGCTTTTGTTTGTGCCGGCAGTCCCCTCGGTCCTATATGTATAACTGTAAAGGTGTGTGAAGTCCCCCTCTTCAATCCGTGACCTTTGTCTGTATCCGAGCTAGACAGATGCATATACTGATGGACATTTGTAGAAGTGGTCCTTTAAATCAAAGAATAAATGTGATGCCTCTATTCATTTATCGGGACAGTATCAAAAGCAGTTAATCTTGTCATCTTTTATTCTCCTTTTACAAAATGTGTGACAGTACAAGTAAAATGATTACATCTCATTCGATCATTCGTGTGATTTTGCATCAAAGCACACACAAATCCATTTTTGAACTAACTGCCATTTTTACCCCAGTATAAAATAACTTGAGCTTGTGTGCTTTTTGAAAAAGCATTTACAGACATGACTTCTGCTTTTTTTCTTTTCAACATGTGTTGATTTTGTGCTGCATCACCATTGAGTCATTTTTATATGTAGTTTTTACTTGCATTTTTCTCATGTATTATGCCTTCCAAAGCATCTTGTTTAATAAGTTGCGCAAGAGTGCAGTACCGACATCTCTGTTCTACAGATACTGTTTTTTAAAAAAAATAAATAAATAAAAAAAGCTGGTACCGTTACATTTTCGGACCTCATTCTTGTGACATCTCTACATATATCCATATACCAGCTGTATTACTCAGAAACAAAGCCACTGCAGACAAGGTTTAATCTGGAAATATCCTCAGCGCATACCTTTTTCTTGGGCAGTTAGCTTTACTGTTACACCGCAATATACCAAGATGGACCAAAATACTGAGCCACAGAAAACTGAAAGGCCTTTGCATCATTTACTAAAATAAATTGTGCTCCAAAGACTGTTAACCTATAACCCCAAAGACTTTTGCACTTTTTCCTTTAAGTGGCCACTGTGAACTGTGGATTTTAAACACAGCCAATCAATTGTACTTTGATATCACTCACCTTAAAAAAAATAAAAAAGTAGAATCTTTTACTCTTTTAAAGTATTTTCTTTAGTTTTTGCATGTTAAAACACTTTTCAAGTACAATTCCCTATCTAATCTTCTCAACTACAGTAATAAGAGTAATTTCTTACTTGACATCACTGCCACAGAGCCATGATTAATAGACAGCTTAGGTTTTTCCCATTACCAAAATGTCCATAACATATAGCCTGATGATGACATAGCTATGAGGATGATAAAAAAACTGTTTGACTGTTTTGCTCGTGCGGCGCTGTGTGCGTCGCCTGCGTTTGACTCCTTTTTTCTGTGCTCACTCCTTTTTTCTGTGGTCTTGGCCGCCTCTCGCGGCGCCTCATTTCTTGGGGCGCCTGCACAGTACGTCTTTTTGCGGCAAAGGCCCATGGCCGGATGTCCCTGCGTCCATCCGGTTTAGCATTCTCGGTTAGTAATATGGATTCTGTTAGTGCTGTTGGGACTGCAGGCACAGTATTTTGTGGATCTGATATGTACAGTACCATATAATCTGCATATAGAGAAACATTCTGTTCCAGTCCTTCTCTGATAATCCAATTTATCGCATAAGAATTTCGACAGCGAATTGCCAGTGGCGATCGCAAAAAGCAGTGGTGACAAGGGGCATCCTTGTCTGGTACCATGTTCTAGTTTAAAGTAGTCTGAATTAATGTTGTTAACACAAACTGAAGCTTCTGGATTGGTATACAATAGTTTGATCCTTGCACAAATGTTCGGGCCAAACCAAAAATCTCTCCAATATAGTGAAAAGGTAGTTCCATTCAACCATATCAAATGCTTTTTCTGTATCCAACGATATCATTATCTCCGGGGTGTTTGACTTTATGGGTGAATATATTACATTAAATGGGCATCGAAGATTGGAAGCTAAGTGTCTGCCTTTAATAAATCCAGTTTGGTCTTGTAATATTACTGAAGGGAGCACTTTCTCCATCCCTCTAGCTAGTACTTTGCAGAGTATTTAACATCATTATTCAGAAGTGAAATTGGTCTTTATGATGCACATTGTAATAAGTCCTTATTTTGTTTAGGAAAGATGGTAATTAATGCTTGGTGAAAAGTTTGAGGTAGAATTTTATTTTCTCTGGCTTCTGTAAATGTTGCTTATAGAAGGGGAGCAAGCCGATTTGAAAATGTCTTATAAAATTCTGCAGGGTAGCCATCAGTGATTTCCCACTCTGAAGTGAGTTTATAGTAATTCTGATAGTGCCAGAGGTTTATCCAATTCCTCTGCATTAAAGAGTATCTATTTGTGGTATCTGTAATGCATCCAAAATTTGCATTAGATTGTGTCTTGTCTTCTTTAAACTCCATAGAATATAAGGATTTGATTATTGATCTTTAGCCAGAGGAACTTTGCAACTCGAAAGGGTACCAAATACTGACTTGTGCAGTGGTACTGGGTGACCATTATCACTTATGTGAGTGAATGACGGAAATAATTGAAGGAGATTATTGGGAGGGGGGCTGCCTGCTTGGTCTGAATCTCAGTGAAAAATTGTTAATGGGTTTCTGTATTAGTTTTGTATTGTCAAACTGCATGCTCAGGCACAAGGATTCTTATAGGCACCTTTGAAAAATACAGATCCATACAGTAATTGTAACTTTTAATCCAGAAGTGTTTTTACGTTGATATTGTACAAGGTGCTGTATAAGCAATTTGGTCTAGAGAAACTGGGATTTACTCTCTGTGCCAAGATGTTTATTTTTTTTAATGCACTCCATTTTAGCAGATCATATAAGCAAAACATTTCCTGTAAAATAATTCTGATACTCAACTACAGGAGAAAAAAAATTAAATTCATAAAAGATTTGATGGGCACTTGTCATTTTAAGTGGAACCCCTTTTTTGTGGTGGGGTAAAAAAATAGTTACATTCTACATTTTGTTTTAGGCAGTTAAACTGGCAGTTGTCTGTAAGAATGGCCAGATGCATCTTTTTGAACATGTCCTGAATGGGTAAGTGCTAGCTAGATTTCTAATAATTCTTTTAGTTCTTGCTGACTGGTTTGGAGAGAAGGTACTTGATTTGACCTATCACTATGATGATTTAGTGTTCAGTTTGTTAGCTACTATCTCTCACTGCCTACAGCAATAAAAGGCAAATGATGTTTACAATTATACTTTAGTTCATTTCTGGACAGATCTGTTAATTTTTGACTCTGATACATGGTTCCCTTTCCTTACATATTATCATGCATTTATTTACTTATTCAGGGTTTGACTAATTTCTACCTTAATATTAAATGTATACTTAGGTTTTCAGACTTGTAGTTACAGACTTTTAATTCTTGTGACTAATGAGTTATAATGTAATCATATTTTTGTGTAAAATTAGATACTGGTGTGCATGATATTTTTCACATCTCCCATCTTTATCTTAGCCACTACAAGAAACCCCTGGTTCCTTCCTGCACAGTACAGGTGGCCTCTTCTTGTTCGGGGACTGATGGAGTGCCAAGACCAGTTCCTATATTTGCTGCAGCCATCATGCTTGACAGACAGAGTTTACTTCTTGCTTATGGAAGTGTTTTGCATCCTGTTTTGGAACGCACAGTGAGTAAAATACATATTAAATTCAAAATATATTCTTTAATGTTATTAAATGAGGAATTTTCAGTGGTGAATTATGTTAATTTTTGGGGAAGTGGTTTTATTTGCAAGTTAAGTAAGCAGTCAGCACTAAAGGCACTAATTTTTGTTTTTCAGATTTGGAATACTGGTGACAGCCATATGTGCTTGTTGAGAGATCTACAAAGTACATTAGCACTCAGTGTTGAAACTTCACTTACCAAGGTAATATTCTTTTGGGAAAGGTTACTTAGTTTCTTGTGATTATACTGTGACTAATTGGTTTTCCACCTGGTGTGTAGCCACACCTCAACTGACATATCTCTGCTCTGAAGCTTTTTGGAGAGTGGATAAATCGGTTATTAGACCAAATGTTAGGTCATTACCTACACCAGTTTGATTAGTGACATATAAGCCCAGGTGACTTATCAATGAAAAGTTGTTCTCTGTCAAATCAGAAACCTCATTTTCTTACTCATTTATATTATAAAAGTGAATATGTTCCCTCTGTATGTATAGTTCACAAATCTAAAGTTTAGATTTTTAATTGTTATCATTATGTAAATTTTCTTTCATAAGTTTGTGTTTGGGGCAGCAAATATTTAATGTGTAAAATATTCATGTTAATTTTTACAGGTAACAATGAAAACTAGATTATGTTGAAGGCTTTATTAGAAATGCTTCAATGTATGTCTCCACCAACCTCCCTTTTCAAAGTGTCTCATCACGTTGGCTTGCAACTTCAATAGGTCTTAAGGTTGATAAACATTGATATGACATTTGATATAACATTAATCTTTATCAACTTTCCTGCCAGGTAAAAACTCCCCTTATAAAATCAGATGCCAAAGTTCTTCTCCCAGGGTTTCCTGGTCACAGCGTACCCATCTTGTCTGGCCCTGGAGAAGCAGAGAAAAGAAAAAATATTTCTGATACCAAAGAAGTAAGGCAGATTTATTTATTTTTACATCAATATAATATTTACATTATTTTTATCTTCTAAATATTTTGAATGTTTATTGGCTTTATTGCTCTTCACATGGTTGTGCTTGCTGCTTTAAAAGATTTCAGTCTTTTAGGTTTTGTTTCTGAGCGTTGGATTATAAACTGCCAGGACTGGCTATGTATTTTTTAAAATTTATAGGAACTGTTTAACTTTAGAACACAAGTTTTTGTGTGAAATGTGTATGTATGTGTATGTGTGTGTGTGTGTATGTACACTGCTCAAAAAAATTAAAGGAACACTTCGAAACAACATCAGATCTCAATGGGGGAAAAAATCATGCTGGATATCTATACTGATATGGACTGGGTAATGTGTTATTAACGAAAGGATGCCACATTGTTTGATGGAAATTAAAATTATCAACCTACAGAGGGCTGAATTCAAAGACACCCCAAAATTCAAAGTGAAAAAAAAAATGTGGCAGGCTAGTCCATTTTTCTGAAACTCAAAATTGTACTCGGTAGTTTGTATGGTCCCCACATGCTTGTATGCTGACAACGTCATGGCATGCTCCTAATGAGACGACATATAGTGTCCTGGGCTATGTCCTCTCAGATCTGGACCAGGGCATCACTGAGCTCCTGCATAGTCTGAGGTGCAACCTGTCGGCGTTGGATGGACCAAAACATAATGTCCCAGATGTGTTCTGTTGGATTTAGGTCAGTCAAGTGTGGGGCCAATAAATGGTATCAATTCCTTCCATCTTCGTCCAGGAACTGCCTGTATACATTCTCCACATGAGGCCGGGCATTGTCATGCACCAGGAGGAACCCAGGACCCACTGCACCAGCATAGGGTCTGACAATGGGTCCAAGGATTACATCCCAATACCAAATGGCAGTCAAAGTGCCGTTGTCTATCCTGTAGAGGTCTGTGCTTTCCTCCATGGATATGCCTCCCCAGACCATCACTGACCCACCACCAAACCGGTCATGCTGATCAGTGTTACAAGAAGCATAACGTTCTCCACAGACCCTTTCATGCCTGTCACATGTTCTCAGGGTGAACCTGCTCTCATCTGTGAAAAGCACAGGGTGCCAGTGGTGGACCTGCCAATTCTGGTATACTATGGCAAATGTGAATCGAGCTTCACGTTGCTGCGCAGTGAGCACAGGGCCCACTAGAGGACATTGGGACATCAGGCCACCCTCATGGAGTCTGTTTCTGATTGTTTGGTCAGAAACATTCATACCAGTGGCCTGCTGGAGGTAATTTTGTAGGGATCTAGTGGTGCTCATCCTGTTCCTCCTTGCCCAAAGGAGCAGATACCGGTCCTGCTGATGGGTTAAGGACCTTTGATGGCCCTGTCCAGCTCTCCTAGAGTAACTGCCTGTCTCCTGGAATCTCCTCCATGCCCTTGAGACTGTGCTGGGAGTCACAGTAAATCTTCTGGCAATGGCACGTATTGACGTCATCCTGGAGAAGTTGGACCACCTTTGCAACCTCTGTAGGGTGCAGGTATTACATCATGTGACCAGTAGTGACACTGACCTTAGCCAAATGCAAAACTAGTGAAATAACAGTCAGAAAAGATGAGGAGGGAAAAATGTCAGTGACCTCCATGTGTTAAACCATTCCTGTTTTGGGAGTTGTCTCATTGTTGCCCCTCTAGTGCACCTGTTGTTAATTCCATTAATACCAAAGCAGGTGAAACTGATTAACATCCCCCTCTGTTATTTAACTGACCAGATCAATATCCCAGAAGATTCATTGACTCCGATTTAAAAAGTGTTCCATTAATTTTTTGAGCAGTATTTATATAATGTGTGTGTGTGTGTGTGTGCGCGTGCGCATATGACATGCACTTTAAAGAGGGATCATTGAGAAAACTTGAAACATGTTAAATACAGCTCACAATGACTTAAGTATTGAAGAAGCTGGCCAGTTTAAAAAGACCCAGGTTTGGATTTGACCTGCAGACCTTCAGTTTAACATGCCTGTTATCTTTTGATTTTTAGTGATTTCTGTATTTTACAGCTGCGTCATTTTTAGCCATGTTAAGGCTCCCCTGGATGTTTACTGGAGCCATTTAATGGGTCACCAGGTAAACACTGGATGCACAACCCTTATTCATTATTGGTTCAGTCTACTTTTAGTACTCAAGACAACAGACTACCTTTCCTTCCTGCATTCATACAGTGACAATGAGTGAGAGGCAGTCGTGCAAAGGATATATGTGACACTAGTCCTGCTTTAGGAAAACTGCATATGGTCTGGTCTTAGGGTGCATCTGTAGCTGTGATGTGTGTGTGACTGTGGCTGTTTGGTCTTCCACAACCTTATTTCTGATGGGTCTTGAAGAGAGCTGCCGGTACCTTCCTGTTCTTCTTCCCATTGTAACCAGCTCCAATGCACTATGGACATTCCCATCCAAATCATTCCTCAGTTTGACAGAAAGATAGTTCTGCTTCACAAAGGCCTACTATATGACACTGTAGAAGTTCTGTAAATGTCACAAGTGGTACATTATAATGTTTACTAGGCAGGATGACTTCACAAAGTATTGTAGAGCATAGTGCTGGGCGGTATGACCAAAATTCTATATCACAGTATTTTTCAAAATTATACCGGTTTCACGGTATTGGACGATATTTTTTTTACCCATGCGTGAGTGGATGTTAAACACATTTTCCACTGCAATTACTGGCTAAGAATAGCGTATTCCACTGTCATGAGAATTGTACATTGTACAAAAAATTTTTTAATGTGCACACAAGTGTTAATACAGGTTTGCATGGCCCCATAAACTGATAGTCTTCAAGGGGGTGGCACTAATGAAGAGAAGGAATCACATTGCATGATAGATGCAGTCAAAATATAGAGCCTTTTTATTGAACAATGTTTGCAAACAACTTAAACTAAAATTTTGACAACATATTTTCAACCATCCAAAGAGGCATTTAGACTTAGTAAAATATCCAGAGTTGCTTGTCAAATGTTGTATTGCACTGAACATGTCTTAGAAAAGTAATAAATAGTAAATATTTTTTGTAAACCAACTACACTTTTTGTTAATGTTAACAATCTCTGTCCACTGACATGTTAAAGTGACTTTTTAAGCAAGTTTAGCATCATTAAACTGCATAATATTTATACTAATAAATAACATAAATAATAGTGCAACTACCAGTAATACTATTACTTCCAAGACTTCAAGGCCAGGTGCATTACACAGTATTCACCAAATAAAAATAAAACAAGTGCAACTTGGTGATGACATCTATACCAACTGAACCATCATTACGGCAAACTGCATTAGAACACTGTAGACGAGAACAGGCCATTCAGCCCAACAAAGCTCGCCAGTACTATCCACTTATTTCTTCCAAGAAAACATCAAGTCAGGTTTTGAAAGACCCTAACGTCTTACTGTCTACCACACTACTTGGTAGCTTATTCCAAGTTTCTATCGTTCTTTGTGTAAAGAAAAACTTCCTAATGTTTGTGCGAAATTTACCCTTAACAAGTTTCCAACTGTGTCCCCGTGTTCTTGATGAACTCATTTTAAAATAACAGTCTCGATCCACTGCACTAATTCCCTTCATAATTTTAAACACTTCAATCATGTCACATCTTAATCTTCTTTTGCTTAAACTGTAAAGGCTCAGCTCTTTTAATCTTTCCTCATAATTCAACCCCTGTAGCCCTGGAATCAGCCTAGTCACTCTTCTCTGGACCTTTTCTAGCGCTGCTATGTCCCTTTTTGTAGCCTGGAGACCAAAACTGCACACAGTACTCAAGATGAGGCCTCACCAGTGCATTATAAAGGTTGAGCATAACCTCCTTGGACTTGTACTCCACACATCGTGCTATATCTCCTAACATTCTGTTAGCCCTCTTAATGGCTTCTGCACACTGTCGGGAAGTCAATAGCTTAGAGTCCACTATGACTCCTAAATCCTTCTCATAAGGTGTACTCTCGATTTTTCCGACCACCCATTGTGTATTCAAACCTAACATTTTTACTTCCAATGTGTAATACTTCCCCGTGACCCTATGTTCGGATTCAGCGGGTTGGAAAATGGATGGATGGATGGATGTGTAATACTTTACATTTTCTGACATTAAATTTCATCTGCCACAAATCTGCCCAAGCCTGTATGCTATCCAAGTCCTTCTGTAATGATATAACGGATTCCAAATTATCTGCTAATCCACCTATCTTGGTATCATCTGAAAACTTAACCAGCTTGTTACTTATATTCCTATCTAAATCATTTATATATATTAAAAATAGCAGCGGCCCTAGCACTGACCCCTGTGGAACACCACTCTTAACATCGGCCAGTTTCTGATGAGGTTCCTCGCACCATCACCCTCTGCTTCCTTTGTCTGAGCCAATTCTACACCCATCTACAAACATCATCCTGAACTCCCACCTCTTTTAATTTGATGCCCAACCTCTCATGTGGCACCTTATCAAATGCTTTCTGAAAGTCCAGATAAATAATATCATAAGCTCCTTTTTGATTGTATCCTTTTGTTGCCTCCTCATAGAATTCCAGCATTTTAGTAAAACACGACCTCCCTCTTCTGAACCCAACGCTTACTGCTTAGAATAACTCCTGTCCTTGCCAAGTGTTTGCTCGATCTTATCCTTAATAATTCCTTCCATTAATTTTCCTGTGATGCATGTTAAGCTTACTGGCCTATAGTTGCTTGGATCTGCCCTGTCACCCTTTTTTATATAATGGGATGATATTTGCCATTTTCCAGTCCTTCGGAATCTCTCCAGTGCGCAGTGACTTCCTAAAAATATGCGTCAAGGGTTTATATATGTACTCGCTAGCCTCCTTAAGAACACGAGGATAAATATTATCTGGTCCTGGTGATTTGTTCGATTTCAGCTTATTTAATCTGAGCAGTACTTTTCCCTCTACAATTTCCAAATCCCTCAGTACCTCCTTAGTAGTCGCGTTTACCTCTGGGAGGTTATCCACTTGCTCACTTGTAAACACCTCAGAAAAATGTAAGTTTAAGGCATCCGCTATTTCACTGTGTGTATCTTTAAATTCCCCTTTGCTATTCCGGATGCACTGGACCTCCTCTTTGACTGACTGTTCTTTTACTACTAAAATACTGAAAGAATCTCTTAGGGTCTTTTTTCACCTTATCAGCTATATTCCTCTCCAACTGTCTTTTAGCCTTCCTGATGTCCTCCTTAATGGTTGCCCTCATGTTCTCATACGCTCTACAATTCACTTTGCAGTCATTAGTCTTATATGCCTTATAAAGCAGTTTTTTCCTTTGCAACTTCTTTTTTAAATCTTTATTAATCCATTTAATTATTAATTATTAATCCGTCCAATTAATATGGACCTTGCTTCAAGCTAAGCTATATACATAAATAATAAAACTGCAACTTGCATTTATAATGCTGTTTGTGGTATAGCCGTACAAAATCGTATTAGGGCCACGGTGAAGAAAAAGCAATACGGACACAATGAAGAAAAAAAATATATATATGTCGAGATTAAAGTCGACATTTCCACTTTATTCTCGTAGTTTATTTTGTCATTAAAGTAGAATGACGTAAACTAAACTTCATCCTACTATCAATGTTTAATTCACTAGATTTTCTCAAACCCCGTCAGTTATGTAGTACATTAAATGCTTTGTGTTAAGTGTTCCCCGACCCAGTTGTTAATCGCTACGCTCTTCTTAAACTGACTTCCTCTTGCACTAAGAGGCAGCGATTGCCGCACAGAATACATTCACTTCATGATATTCAGTGTAGAGTACTTTATGGCCGGTGTGAAGAGGTTCCAAAAAACTGGATGTATGAATGGGTGTCGCACAGGTTTAACTTAAATATTGTGTAAATGTTGGGTTTGTGATCTGGTGGTCAAAGACGCGAACACAGAATTCAATGGATGTTCTTCTTAGCGGGCTTTCTTTATTGCATGCGTGCGGTCTCTTTCTGACGTACCAAACCCCCAGTTCATATCCTTCCTTTTTCTTTCTCCACATAACCAGTCGCCACATGATAACGTCCTTGTGAAATTAAAACTAGTTATAAACTTAGACCACGGATTGCTCAGAACTTTTTAAAAAAAAAAAAAAAAAAATCTTTGTTATACATATTTAATTATGCAGTCCTTTCAGGGTTGCGCCCATCCCAGCAGGCATTGTGTGCCATGCAGGAGGAAATCCTGAATGTGGCACCACCACATCGCAGGGTGAATACGAGCAATACATACACTAGCAGGGTTAATATAGCATAACAAAACCCGCCATCCTACATGACTTTGAAAGGAAACTGAAGCACGCCGAGTAAACCCACCAGAAAAACATGCAAATTCAAAGCAGGGAACACCCGGGACCCCATTGCTGCGAGGCAGCAGTGCAACCTCCACACCACCGTGCCCCCACATGATTAATACATGCTTTAATGCATTTCATCATGAAAATTATATCAATTATTTATTTTAGCATTCTAAATGTTCAGGGAGCAGGAATATCATGAAATTAATGTATTCTGTGTGCTGTCTGCTTCTTCTCTTAGTGCAAGAGGAAGTCAGTTTAAGAAGCACGTAGCGATTAACGTGGCACTGGAACACAACACAAATGTGCTACATAACTTACGACGGAGTTTGAGAAAATCTAGTAAATTAAATATTCATTTTAAGATGTTTAGTTTACGATGTTCTACTTTAAGAACAATTTACGAGAATAAAGTCAACATGTCGTCACACTATTACACAGTACCCAGGTACATTACACAGTATTGAAAAAAATACAACTTGGCTTGCAGTATTATCCAGTAGTATAGACACAGTATATAGTATAGAAACAGTATTCACACATTTGAACATAATGGTCCACATCTGACCTTTTAAATCCAAAGTATCTCCAGACAACAGACATGACTCCTTTTTCCAGCAAAACTTCTTCTGTCATCATGTTCGAATTTGTCTGCTACAGCTTCAGTTTCGGAATGTTCTATGTCCATTTTCACCACGCAGTACCTCCACTAACGCATTTATCTCCGTTGTGTGCTTGTTTAGTGGTGTAGCAGTGAAAAAGAGCCCCCGCGCAACACCTCCACTAAAGCATGTACTCCATTGCATGTGTTTAGCAGAGCAGCAGTGAAAAAGATCCCCCTTAATCAGTTTCCGGCTGCGCCACATTCCGAATGTTGTTTAGGCAATTTAAATCGGTGTTGCATTATAAAAGAAATCCATATCATAACAAAAATAAAAAATGGTTTTCGGTATGAACCGGTATACCGCCCAGCACTAGTAGAACATATGGTAATACATATTTCCGTAATGCTGAGCACTACTTGTTGATGCCAGTGGTGTGATCTTTCTGTATTCCATTATGACACTAGAACATTTACATTGTCTGCCCTCTATCATTACTATATCCTATTACAGTGTTCCAAACTGAGTTCTTTCTGAAAGTTTTTATTTTCCGCTATTGTATAATCAGCCTGTACCACGGAGTGTCATTTAAATTTGTCTCTGATGCTACTCATTCCAAATGTATCCATTATGGTTAGCTGTCAAAAATGGTATTGGTGAATCCCCAGTTCTGAGTACTTAATCATTGTAGGTAAATTCAAAGTACTGAACAAATTCTTTTATTAGAAAAAATATTATATATTTTTTACCAATAAATATGTCAAATTTGTCTAATTAGCCACAATTAATGAATATTATAAATCTGTATAATTTAAATTTTTATTAAAAGTAATCTGTCTTGTAAATGTTTTCATTGTTTAGCTACCAATACATTCAGACTATATTAGTGAACTGGAATAAAAAAAAAAACGAAAATGCAGCCCAATTGTATATTCTTGGCAATTGAAATACATATTAAGCTTAAGCTTTCAAATGTTAGAGGTATGTCCATTTTTAAAATGTAAGATTTCAGCTGTATCAAAGATTAATCTCTTATCTACAACTCTTGAGGTTGCAAATTCCTTAACAGTTCTGGTTGACAGTAGTTAAGAACACTATCTGATCTTGGGATGTAAGGTTCAGATAGGTATTTCTTAAGCTCAAATTTATTATCACGTGTACACAGTAGAATGAAATTCTTACTTGCCCATCTCTCAGAATAGAGACAATAATAGAATACCAACTAAAGACACGCATACACAAGCATTTGTACTTCATATGCTTTTTTGTTATCAATATATTTACTCTTAGCTAATAGTAGTTCTGCAAAGCATGACATGCATTTGACTTGTAAAATATTTCTAAAACCACATGTAAAAATTGCAGCTTTAACAAAGATGACGCTTGAAAATTCAGCCTTTTAGAAGAACTGAAATCTGCTTGCTCAAAATGGACTGCATCAAAGTGTTTTTATCCTACTTTCAGCTCACCCTGCTATCAGAAACTGTTAGTTGCCCTGAAAAAAAGTTTTCTTTGGTATGAAGTAGCACCAGCTGTAAGTGTGTCAGTAGTGTTGAATACATGAGACATTGGGAGCAGGTTGTTTAGCCAAGTAGGCTCATATTTAAATTGAGACGGCAAAAGTCTTCATGTGACTTTACAAATAAAATAACTTAATATACGAACAGTTGAATTATGATATTCCTTCTCATCATCATTATTTAGTACTTATGTCAAAGATTTCTTTGTTTTCATCCAAGTAAACACTCCAAATGGCTGACACAACCTTTTTTGTAGTTGAGTTTTATTTGGAAATACAGCATACCTGAAGTGCAGCCAACAGAGAATTAACATTGGTGCCAGCAAAATTTTATAGGAGGGTTATTTGAATGGATTAAAGGCCAGAAGTCCACGTGACCATCCTCGAGTTCTTCCATGTGAACCCTGAATACAATGAGGACTGATTGTGAAGTCATTTGTTAGGTAGAATGCCTAGAGGGGGCTGGGCGGTCTTGTGGCCTAGGAACCCCTGCAGATTTTTTTTTTTGTTTGTTTTTTCTGTCCTCCTTGGCCATCGGACCTTACTTTTATTCTATGTTAATTAGTGCTCCCTAATTCTATTTTCTTATATATTTTGTCTTTTTTCACTTTCTTCATCATGTAAAGTTGAGCTACATCATTTATATGAAAATGTGCTATTTAAATAAATGTTGTTGATGTTATCTGGTGTGTACAAATTCACGGAATCAGCAAATCAGAGTGTATGTTGTATGTTAAAGGGAAAAACTCATGCATCGAAAGAGTTTTCAGTCTCTTTAAAATAGGGTATTGACAGTGTACACTGTTTTTTGTGTATAGGAAATCTGTCTTTTAAGTTAATACAAATTTAATATAAGTACAATCAATTCTTATATGTGGAGGTTACATTCCTGAAAACATGGATATTTGGGTCAGGTGGACTTGCTTTACTCTATGCTCCCGTCCCTCAAGGCTTGGTAATGATCCTTCAGCAGATTCACATACAGAAACTTTTTTATAACTGTTACTTCCTCTATAGTCGAGTTTGGTCATCCTCTGCAACTACAGGGAACACTTGCAAGCCGTGGTCACCATCGTAGATATCCAATGGATACACACTCCTCTTGGTGCAGGGTTACCACACATTGAACCTTTCATTGCAGCACACGTGCAGCCCATGGCATCACCATCATGTTAATGCTGAAATTCACCGTGTCACTCATACACGCTAGGTCTCTGAGTTTATATTTCTGCTGCTCATGGGCACGAATACAACCGCCCAATATCCATTGACGAATAGTTGCAATTAGACTGTAAGTATCATGAATTGGATCACACTTGTATGATAGCAGATCGAATCTGTGCAACTACATATTGTTCACATCATTTGAGATATAGCCACATTAAATCCAGAACTCCTTTAGAACTTGTACAAATACTTTCAGACATGCCCAGTACCAAGTGATGGTGCCTGGAGAACAGTATTGAATCAATAAGAATATCAATGAGAAGTATCTGTGCATCAAGCAAATCTGCTGTCCTGTCTAGGGTGCTATGACAGTTCTTTTTCACATTGCTTAAGTCATGGCCACTTTGTAGATTCAGTGTTAGTTTTGAATATAAGCATTTCTTATCTGACTTTCATATTTGTTTTTGTTCTGGGAAACTTAACTTTTTCATTAACTTTTCATTTCCAGATAACTATTGAGGAACGGCTAGGAGAAATTGACCTTTCTTTAGCAACTAGAGGAAAGAGAAATTTGGAAGGTGGCATACACCTTCAGACCGACAACTATGCTGTTCTTCTCGTCCAGGGGTTGGAGAGTAATGATCCTGAAATCCTCAATGTGAGTAGATGCAGTGGGATTGTTTTTATTATCATAATCATTCATTTCTTTTGAGTTTTCAGACAATGGAGACAGTGTGTGACATTACTGCAGCTTTACTTTGTATATAAATGTATTTGTTTCAATGTAGTTGTAATTGGCTTTTGAAAATTTTAGCAAGTAATGTGGCACGTGTGTTAGAGGTGTAACAATACATAAATAATTCAGTATAATGATTTTGCTATGGCATTATGAAAGGAAGAAATGTTATTTCGATTGTGTTTCTTTGCTGAGTAGTCACAGTAAATGTAATATTGGTATGAATCTGTCCATTCTTTGGTTTTTCGATCTTTGGCAGGACTGAAACATGGAAGGAACCAGACTTAACTGGAATACCATTATTCACACTTTGCTAATTTCTGCTTTGTCAGTATTAGAGAAGGATTGGTACTAATATTTTTACTTTAGTATCGATAGAAGCTTTCAGAACTCAGTATACCGGTATCAAAGCAGTTCTGAAGCAAATAACAGGTAGCTCCAAAAATCTTCCTTTTACTTCAGTTTCTATGATGCGCCACACAATTGCTAGTCTCCTGGGGCCTCATGTATAACGGCGTGCGTAAAACTCGCACTAAAACATGGCGTAAGCACAAAAGCGTATGCACAGAAAAATCCAGATGCAGGAATCTGTGCGTACGCAAACTTCCATGTTCTTCCGCTACATAAATCCTGATCAGCGTGAAAAGTAACGCACATGCACGCGCCTTCTGTCCCGCCCAAACTCTTCCCAGAATTATGCCTTTTTGAATATGCAAATCAATATAAATAGCCCTTAAGCTCAGCCTTCTGTGAAAAGACAGTGGGAAAAGCACGGGGGAAAATATAAGAATTTCAACGAATACCAAGTGGAGGCAAGGTAAAATGTACTATTTGTTGGTTTAAACAGTGG
>NC_041396.2:129042267-129071520 GCF_900747795.2 Erpetoichthys calabaricus | reverse complement strand
CATAATCAACAAAAGGAAGTTGATCGAGTGACATAGTGTCGGAGAAACTCGAAAGCTTAAGGTCACAAAGTCGCACAGTGCCCAAAATAAAAAAAGTTGTCACATATCAAAGTCGGCTGTGAAAAGGCGACTCGTAGCCCCACTGTCTGAGTGTCATATGAAAGCTTATTAGGATACAGAGGAAAATAAATAGGCACACAGTGGGGGGAAAAAGCACGAAATGTCAACTTTAATCTCGAAATTTCCACTTTAATCAGTTTGGACCTTTGAGTCTGTAATTGTAAAATTTTAACAGTACTGTGTCAAGCTTAAAAGAAACTGCTTGCAAAAGAGAAACTAATTGAATCTGGCTTGTACGGTAAGTGGCCTTTAACTTAGGCAACAATGTATATATGAAGTGCTAAAAAAAAATGAGGTTACAGTTTGATCATTAAGAAACTTTGTTCTTTTGTGATTTTGCTGTGTGTAAAGGTATGAATCCAAAGAGTTTTTGTCTTACTAGTATAAGTTACTTTATCATGCTGCAGTTTAAAGAAACCTTATTTTACTTAATGAAGAGTGGTAAAAATTACTAATTGGTCTGCAGGGGGTCATAAAACCTTACCAAAATGTTGTGGAATTTCTTGGGTCTATTTGTAAACAGTAAACTATATAGAAGACCATAGTAACTAACTAGATCTGCAGGCATGTCCTTTAAAATTATTTAAAAGAGGAATTAAACTTATAATGGTCAAACAAAACCCACATGACAACATATTATTCAATTATTTTCTTATGTATACAATAGACTATAATTCTGAAAAGTTAAAGCTTATAAACAAGTTAGAACAAACAAACATTTCTTTTTCTTGACATAGTGTATACTATAAATGGCTTAATATTAAATGAAGATAAACAGAGTTAGTATATGTGTCCTGACCTAGGAGAGGTCCTCACTTTATGCTTTTATCATTGTAGCAGTACCATCTCTATTCTACCTTATAATCAGGTGGGGTAGGGGAGAAAAGTTCATAAAACATTTTTATAGAGTGTCCCTTTGCGTGTTTGCAAATAATTCATTTGACAAAAATAAACAATGTCTGGGTATTTTCCTGTGTTTCAGAGCTCTTAGGTGTTAGAGCTCACTTTTCCTCATAATGTTTGTTTCTGAACATAAAGTTTAATCCATCCAAAGTTATTGACCTTCTTGTAAAGGTATAAACTAGATAAGGTTTTTTATAGAATCAAAAGGTTGCCCTCAATTATTCAATACCATAGTAGCTAAGGAGTTTGACTGCAGAGATCTCCATTTGTGGTTCAATCTGTGTTAACAAACACTGAGCAAAATTTTCCATGTCATTGCTCCAGACGTTTAAATATATGAAATGAAAAAAAATGCATGCTGATGATTTCAGGATAAGTGGGCAAATGATGACACACACACAGTCCACAAGGGGTTGGTGCATGAAATGCCAAGTACTTTTAATAAAATTCAACAAAAATGATGCATTGTTTAATAGTTGCAGTGCAAAAACAGATCATTCATCAATAAATAATCCATAAAAGCAAAGTGATACATAGGGGTTAAAATTCCAAATAAATAGATCAAATAAAAATTATATTAAAATCACAGATGGAATCTAGCCATTTAAAATAAACACAAGCCCCAGTGCATCTTCCTAAAATTTGGCAGTTCCTCAGCTTATCCCATCAGGACATGCAACTTGAGGAGATTACAGGTGCAGTCATACAACAGTCCTCAGTTTGGGTTCCTATCGCCTGTTGTTGTTTGTAGGACTCTGCACCAAAACCTCACTGTTGTCTCCCTTAGCCAGTCCATTGGTGTCTAAAGGTAAGACGCTGCACAACGGGGCCACTGCTACTCCCCTTTGTTTTTGTGCTCAGTCAGACTGCCCCTTTTCGCAATCCTACTATTGAGCACAAGCTTGCTTCCTTGGAGCATACTCCCGACCACCTGTTTCTGCTCTTTAACATCATGGGCTCCGGTTCCGGCAACCAGAAGTGGTAATTTAACAGAGTAGCTTTGTGAATTTTCAAGTAAACTATGGTTATAATTACCGATAGATGATTCAAGTTTTGTATAGATATTATTTAGAATGATAAAAAGAAAACAGATACGAAATTTGACAAATGGCGATCCTCAAAAGGGCGACCTCAATTGGGCGCAGCGAATAAAGGCGCGCGTAAATAAAGATCTGCACCTTTGTTGCTCTTCACATATTCTAGAGCCATTTGAACTAAATTATCTACGAACGCCTTTATTCGCCGCGCTCAACTAAGGTCGCCCTTTTGAAGCTCGCCTTTTTGTGCGCGCCCTTATTGAATAGAGCCATACAAGACAGTATTACTGTCACAGAAAATTAAAGACATGTAATACACGGCGGCAGCCCACGAAGAACGGTCAGCTCAACAAGTAAACAAAAAACAAAAGAAGGCTGAAAGAAAGAAAAATATGACCAACAAAAAGAATGAGGTCAAAGTCCCTTGCCATTTAATATAGACTGTTCGTACTAACGTTTATGCACTACTGTTCTAGCGCCCGTTATTGTAACGGGCTAAATGACTAGTGTAAATATAAAGATGTAATGGGAACAATAAGCTGTCACATCCCTGTCTTGTTCCTGGTAATATATTCAACTTTTTATTATATTTATATATATATTATATATAAAAAGTTAAATATATTACCAGGAACAAGACAGGGACGTGACAGCTTATTGTTCCCATTACATCTTTATATTTACACTAGTCATTTAGCCTGTTACAATAACGGGCGCTAGAACAGTAGTGCATGAACGTTAGTACGAACAGTCTATATTAAATGGCAAGGGACTTTGACCTCATTCTTTTTGTTGGTCATATTTTTCTTTCTTTCAGCCTTCTTTTGTTGATGTTTACTTGTTGAGCTGACCGTTCTTCGTGGGCTGCCGCCGTGTATTATGTGTCTTTAATTTTCTGCGACAGTAATACTGTCTTGTATGGCTCTATTCAATAAGGGCGCGCACAAAAAGGCGAGCTTCAAAAGGGCGACCTCAGTTGAGCGCGGCGAATAAAGTCGTTCGTAGATAATTTAGTTCAAATGGCTCTAGAATATGTGAAGAGCAACAAAGGTGCAGATCTTTATTTACGCGCGCCTTTATTCGCTGCGCCCAATTGAGGTTGCCCTTTTGAGGATCGCCATTTGTCAAATTTCGTATCTGTTTTCTTTTTATCATTCTAAATAATATCTATACAAAACTTGAATCATCTATCGGTAATTATAACCATAGTTTACTTGAAAATTCACAAAGCTACTCCGTTAAAGTACCACTTCTGGTTGCCGGAACCGGAGCCCATGATGTTAAAGAGCAGAAACAGGTGGTCGGAAGTATGCTCCAAGGAAGCAAGCTTGTGCTCAATAGTAGGATTGCGAAAAGGGGCAGTCTGACTGAGCACAAAAACAAAGGGGATTAGAAGTGGCCCCGTTGTGCAGCGTCTTACCTTTAGACACCAATGGACTGGCTAAGGGAGACAACAGTGAGGTTTTGGTGCAGAGTCCTACAAACAACAACAGGCGATAGGAACCCAAACTGAGGACTGTTGTATGACTGCACCTGTAATCTCCTCAAGTTGCATGGTCCTGATGGGATAAGCTGAGGAACTGCCAAATTTTAGGAAGATGCACTGGGGCTTGTGTTTATTTTAAATGGCTAGATTCCATCTGTGATTTTAATATAATTTTTATTTGATCTATTTATTTGGAATTTTAACCCCTATGTATCACTTTGCTTTTATGGATTATTTATTGATGAATGATCTGTTTTTGCACTGCACTATTAAACAATGCATCATTTTTGTTTGAATTTTATTAAAAGTACTTGGCATTTCTGCACCAACCCCTTGTGGACTGTGTGTGTGTCATCATTTGCCCACTTATCCTGAAATCATCAGCATGCATTTTTTTTCATTTCATATATTTAAACGTCTGGAGCAATGACATGGAAAATTTTGCTCAGTGTTTGTTAACACAGATTGAACCACAAATGGAGATCTCTGCAGTCAAACTCCTTAGCTACTATGGTATTGAATAATTGAGGGCAACCTTTTGATTCTATAAAAAACCTTATCTAGTTTATACCTTTACAAGAAGGTCAATAACTTTGGATGGATTAAACTTTATGTTCAGAAACAAACATTATGAGGAAAAGTGAGCTCTAACACCTAAGAGCTTGAAACACAGAAAAATACCCAGACATTGTTTATTTTTTGTCAAATGAATTATTTGCAAACACGCAAAGGACACTCTATAAAAATGTTTTATGAACTTTTCTCCCCTACCCCACCTGATTATAAGGTAGAATAGAGATGGTACTGCTACAATGATAAAAGCATAAAAGTGAGGACTCTCCTAGGTCAGGACACATATACTAACTCTGTTTATCTTCATTTAATATTAAGCCATTTATAGTATACACTATGTCAAGAAAAGAAATGTTTGTTTGTTCTAACTTGTTTATAAGCTTTAACTTTTCAGAATTATAGTCTATTGTATACATAAGAAAATAATTGAATAATATGTTGTCATGTGGGTTTTGTTTGACCATTATAAGTTTAATTCCTCTTTTAAATAATTTTAAAGGACATGCCTGCAGATCTAGTTAGTTACTATGGTCTTCTAATAGTTTACTGTTTACAAATAGACCCAAGAAATTCCACAACATTTTGGTAAGGTTTTATGACCCCCTGCAGACCAATTAGTAATTTTTACCACTCTTCATTAAGTAAAATAAGGTTTCTTTAAACTGCAGCATGATAAAGTAACTTATACTAGTAAGACAAAAACTCTTTGGATTCATACCTTTACACACAGCAAAATCACAAAAGAACAAAGTTTCTTAATGATCAAACTGTAACCTAATTTTTTTTTAGCACTTCATATATACATTGTTGCCTAAGTTAAAGGCCACTTACCGTACAAGCCAGATTCAATTAGTTTCTCTTTTGCAAGCAGTTTCTTTTAAGCTTGACACAGTACTGTTAAAATTTTACAATTACAGACTCAAAGGTCCAAACTGATTAAAGTGGAAATTTCGAGATTAAAGTTGACATTTCGTGCTTTTTCCCCCCACTGTGTGCCTATTTATTTTCCTCTGTATCCTAATAAGCTTTCATATGACACTCAGACAGTGGGCTACGAGTCGCCTTTTCACAGCCGACTTTGATATGTGACAACTTTTTTTATTTTGGGCACTGTGCGACTTTGTGACCTTAAGCTTTCGAGTTTCTCCGACACTATGTCACTCGATCAACTTCCTTTTGTTGATTATGCCACTGTTTAAACCAACAAATAGTACATTTTACCTTGCCTCCACTTGGTATTCGTTGAAATTCTTATATTTTCCCCCGTGCTTTTCCCACTGTCTTTTCACAGAAGGCTGAGCTTAAGGGCTATTTATATTGATTTGAATATTCAAAAAGGCATAATTCTGGGAAGAGTTTGGGCGGGACAGAAGGCGCGTGCATGTGCGTTACTTTTCACGCTGATCAGGATTTATGTAGCGGAAGAACATGGAAGTTTGCGTACGCACAGATTCCTGCATCTGGATTTTTCTGTGCATACGCACATTCTCGCTTTTGTGCTTACGCCATGTTTTAGTTCGAGTTTTACGCACGCCGTTATACATGAGGCCCCAGGAGACTAGCAATTGTGTGGCGCATCATAGAAACTGAAGTAAAAGGAAGATTTTTGGAGCTACCTGTTATTTGCTTCAGAACTGCTTTGATACCGGTATACTGAGTTCTGAAAGCTTCTATCGATACTAAAGTAAAAATATTAGTACCAATCCTTCTCTAATACTGACAAAGCAGAAATTAGCAAAGTGTGAATAATGGTATTCCAGTTAAGTCTGGTTCCTTCCATGTTTCAGTCCTGTCAAAGATCGAAAAACCAAAGAATGGACAGATTCATACCAATATTACATTTACTGTGACTACTCAGCAAAGAAACACAATCGAAATAACATTTCTTCCTTTCATAATGCCATAGCAAAATCATTATACTGAATTATTTATGTATTGTTACACCTCTAACACACGTGCCACATTACTTGCTAAAATTTTCAAAAGCCAATTACAACTACATTGAAACAAATACATTTATATACAAAGTAAAGCTGCAGTAATGTCACACACTGTCTCCATTGTCTGAAAACTCAAAAGAAATGAATGATTATGATAATAAAAACAATCCCACTGCATCTACTCACATTGAGGATTTCAGGATCATTACTCTCCAACCCCTGGACGAGAAGAACAGCATAGTTGTCGGTCTGAAGGTGTATGCCACCTTCCAAATTTCTCTTTCCTCTAGTTGCTAAAGAAAGGTCAATTTCTCCTAGCCGTTCCTCAATAGTTATCTGGAAATGAAAAGTTAATGAAAAAGTTAAGTTTCCCAGAACAAAAACAAATATGAAAGTCAGATAAGAAATGCTTATATTCAAAACTAACACTGAATCTACAAAGTGGCCATGACTTAAGCAATGTGAAAAAGAACTGTCATAGCACCCTAGACAGGACAGCAGATTTGCTTGATGCACAGATACTTCTCATTGATATTCTTATTGATTCAATACTGTTCTCCAGGCACCATCACTTGGTACTGGGCATGTCTGAAAGTATTTGTACAAGTTCTAAAGGAGTTCTGGATTTAATGTGGCTATATCTCAAATGATGTGAACAATATGTAGTTGCACAGATTCGATCTGCTATCATACAAGTGTGATCCAATTCATGATACTTACAGTCTAATTGCAACTATTCGTCAATGGATATTGGGCGGTTGTATTCGTGCCCATGAGCAGCAGAAATATAAACTCAGAGACCTAGCGTGTATGAGTGACACGTGAATTTCAGCATTAACATGATGGTGATGCCATGGGCTGCACGTGTGCTGCAATGAAAGGTTCAATGTGTGGTAACCCTGCACCAAGAGGAGTGTGTATCCATTGGATATCTACGATGGTGACCACGGCTTGCAAGTGTTCCCTGTAGTTGCAGAGGATGACCAAACTCGACTATAGAGGAAGTAACAGTTATAAAAAAGTTTCTGTATGTGAATCTGCTGAAGGATCATTACCAAGCCTTGAGGGACGGGAGCATAGAGTAAAGCAAGTCCACCTGACCCAAATATCCATGTTTTCAGGAATGTAACTTCCACATATAAGAATTGATTGTACTTATATTAAATTTGTATTAACTTAAAAGACAGATTTCCTATACACAAAAAACAGTGTACACTGTCAATACCCTATTTTAAAGAGACTGAAAACTCTTTCGATGCATGAGTTTTTCCCTTTAACATACAACATACACTCTGATTTGCTGATTCCGTGAATTTGTACACACCAGATAACATCAACAACATTTATTTAAATAGCACATTTTCATATAAATGATGTAGCTCAACTTTACATGATGAAGAAAGTGAAAAAAAACAAAATATATAAGAAAATAGAATTAGGGAGCACTAATTAACATAGAATAAAAGTAAGGTCCGATGGCCAAGGAGGACAGAAAAAACAAACAAAAAAAAAATCTGCAGGGGTTCCTAGGCCACAAGACCGCCCAGCCCCCTCTAGGCATTCTACCTAACAAATGACTTCACAATCAGTCCTCATTGTATTCAGGGTTCACATGGAAGAACTCGAGGATGGTCATGTGGACTTCTGGCCTTTAATCCATTCAAATAACCCTCCTATAAAATTTTGCTGGCACCAATGTTAATTCTCTGTTGGCTGCACTTCAGGTATGCTGTATTTCCAAATAAAACTCAACTACAAAAAAGGTTGTGTCAGCCATTTGGAGTGTTTACTTGGATGAAAACAAAGAAATCTTTGACATAAGTACTAAATAATGATGATGAGAAGGAATATCATAATTCAACTGTTCGTATATTAAGTTATTTTATTTGTAAAGTCACATGAAGACTTTTGCCGTCTCAATTTAAATATGAGCCTACTTGGCTAAACAACCTGCTCCCAATGTCTCATGTATTCAACACTACTGACACACTTACAGCTGGCGCTACTTCATACCAAAGAAAACTTTTTTTCAGGGCAACTAACAGTTTCTGATAGCAGGGTGAGCTGAAAGTAGGATAAAAACACTTTGATGCAGTCATTTTGAGCAAGCAGATTTCAGTTCTTCTAAAAGGCTGAATTTTCAAGCGTCATCTTTGTTAAAGCTGCAATTTTTACATGTGGTTTTAGAAATATTTTACAAGTCAAATGCATGTCATGCTTTGCAGAACTACTATTAGCTAAGAGTAAAAATACTGATAACAAAAAAGCATATGAAGTACAAATGCTTGTGTATGCGTGTCTTTAGTTGGTATTCTATTATTGTCTCTATTCTGAGAGATGGGCAAGTAAGAATTTCATTCTACTGTGTACACGTGATAATAAATTTGAGCTTAAGAAATACCTATCTGAACCTTACATCCCAAGATCAGATAGTGTTCTTAACTACTGTCAACCAGAACTGTTAAGGAATTTGCAACCTCAAGAGTTGTAGATAAGAGATTAATCTTTGATACAGCTGAAATCTTACATTTTAAAAATGGACATACCTCTAACATTTGAAAGCTTAAGCTTAATATGTATTTCAATTGCCAAGAATATACAATTGGGCTGCATTTTCGTTTTTTTTTTTTATTCCAGTTCACTAATATAGTCTGAATGTATTGGTAGCTAAACAATGAAAACATTTACAAGACAGATTACTTTTAATAAAAATTTAAATTATACAGATTTATAATATTCATTAATTGTGGCTAATTAGACAAATTTGACATATTTATTGGTATAATATTTTTTCTAATAAAAGAATTTGTTCAGTACTTTGAATTTACCTATAATGATTAAGTACTCAGAACTGGGGATTCACCAATACCATTTTTGACAGCTAACCATAATGGATACATTTGGAATGAGTAGCATCAGAGACAAATTTAAATGACACTCCGTGGTACAGGCTGATTATACAATAGCGGAAAATAAAAACTTTCAGAAAGAACTCAGTTTGGAACACTGTAATAGGATATAGTAATGATAGAGGGCAGACAATGTAAATGTTCTAGTGTCATAATGGAATACAGAAAGATCACACCACTGGCATCAACAAGTAGTGCTCAGCATTACGGAAATATGTATTACCATATGTTCTACTAGTGCTGGGCAGTATACCGGTTCATACCGAAAACCATTTTTTATTTTTGTTATGATATGGATTTCTTTTATAATGCAACACCGATTTAAATTGCCTAAACAACATTCGGAACGTGGCGCAGCCGGAAACTGATTAAGGGGGATCTTTTTCACTGCTGCTCTGCTAAACACATGCAATGGAGTACATGCTTTAGTGGAGGTGTTGCGCGGGGGGCTCTTTTTCACTGCTACACCACTAAACAAGCACACAACGGAGATAAATGCGTTAGTGGAGGTACTGCGTGGTGAAAATGGACATAGAACATTCCGAAACTGAAGCTGTAGCAGACAAATTCGAACATGATGACAGAAGAAGTTTTGCTGGAAAAAGGAGTCATGTCTGTTGTCTGGAGATACTTTGGATTTAAAAGGTCAGATGTGGACCATTATGTTCAAATGTGTGAATACTGTTTCTATACTATATACTGTGTCTATACTACTGGATAATACTGCAAGCCAAGTTGTATTTTTTTCAATACTGTGTAATGTACCTGGGTACTGTGTAATAGTGTGACGACATGTTGACTTTATTCTCGTAAATTGTTCTTAAAGTAGAACATCGTAAACTAAACATCTTAAAATGAATATTTAATTTACTAGATTTTCTCAAACCCCGTCGTAAGTTATGTAGCACATTTGTGTTGTGTTCCAGTGCCACGTTAATCGCTACGTGCTTCTTAAACTGACTTCCTCTTGCACTAAGAGAAGAAGCAGACAGCACACAGAATACATTAATTTCATGATATTCCTGCTCCCTGAACATTTAGAATGCTAAAATAAATAATTGATATAATTTTCATGATGAAATGCATTAAAGCATGTATTAATCATGTGGGGGCACGGTGGTGTGGAGGTTGCACTGCTGCCTCGCAGCAATGGGGTCCCGGGTGTTCCCTGCTTTGAATTTGCATGTTTTTCTGGTGGGTTTACTCGGCGTGCTTCAGTTTCCTTTCAAAGTCATGTAGGATGGCGGGTTTTGTTATGCTATATTAACCCTGCTAGTGTATGTATTGCTCGTATTCACCCTGCGATGTGGTGGTGCCACATTCAGGATTTCCTCCTGCATGGCACACAATGCCTGCTGGGATGGGCGCAACCCTGAAAGGACTGCATAATTAAATACGTATAACAAAGATTTTTTTTTTTTTTTTTTTAAAAAGTTCTGAACAATCCGTGGTCTAAGTTTATAACTAGTTTTAATTTCACAAGGACGTTTATCATGTGGCGACTGGTTATGTGGAGAAAGAAAAAGGAAGGATATGAACTGGGGGTTTGGTACGTCAGAAAGAGACCGCACGCATGCAATAAAGAAAGCCCGCTAAGAAGAACATCCATTGAATTCTGTGTTCGCGTCTTTGACCACCAGATCACAAACCCAACATTTACACAATATTTAAGTTAAACCTGTGCGACACCCATTCGTACATCCAGTTTTTTGGAACCTCTTCACACCGGCCATAAAGTACTCTACACTGAATATCATGAAGTGAATGTATTCTGTGCGGCAATCGCTGCCTCTTAGTGCAAGAGGAAGTCAGTTTAAGAAGAGCGTAGCGATTAACAACTGGGTCGGGGAACACTTAACACAAAGCATTTAATGTACTACATAACTTGACGGGGTTTGAGAAAATCTAGTGAATTAAACATTGATAGTAGGATGAAGTTTAGTTTACGTCATTCTACTTTAATGACAAAATAAACTACGAGAATAAAGTGGAAATGTCGACTTTAATCTCGACATATATATATTTTTTTTCTTCATTGTGTCCGTATTGCTTTTTCTTCACCGTGGCCCTAATACGATTTTGTACGGCTATACCACAAACAGCATTATAAATGCAAGTTGCAGTCTTATTATTTATGTATATAGCTTAGCTTGAAGCAAGGTCCATATTAATTGGACGGATTAATAATTAATAATTAAATGGATTAATAAAGATTTAAAAAAGAAGTTGCAAAGGAAAAAACTGCTTTATAAGGCATATAAGACTAATGACTGCAAAGTGAATTGTAGAGCGTATGAGAACATGAGGGCAACCATTAAGGAGGACATCAGGAAGGCTAAAAGACAGTTGGAGTGGAATATAGCTGATAAGGTGAAAAAAGACCCTAAGAGATTCTTTCAGTATTTTAGTAGTAAAAGAACAGTCAGTCAAAGAGGAGGTCCAGTGCATCCGGAATAGCAAAGGGGAATTTAAAGATACACACAGTGAAATAGCGGATGCCTTAAACTTACATTTTTCTGAGGTGTTTACAAGTGAGCAAGTGGATAACCTCCCAGAGGTAAACGCGACTACTAAGGAGGTACTGAGGGATTTGGAAATTGTAGAGGGAAAAGTACTGCTCAGATTAAATAAGCTGAAATCGAACAAATCACCAGGACCAGATAATATTTATCCTCGTGTTCTTAAGGAGGCTAGCGAGTACATATATAAACCCTTGACGCATATTTTTAGGAAGTCACTGCGCACTGGAGAGATTCCGAAGGACTGGAAAATGGCAAATATCATCCCATTATATAAAAAGGGTGACAGGGCAGATCCAAGCAACTATAGGCCAGTAAGCTTAACATGCATCACAGGAAAATTAATGGAAGGAATTATTAAGGATAAGATCGAGCAACACTTGGCAAGGACAGGAGTTATTCTAAGCAGTAAGCGTTGGGTTCAGAAGAGGGAGGTCGTGTTTTACTAAAATGCTGGAATTCTATGAGGAGGCAACAAAAGGATACAATCAAAAAGGAGCTTATGATATTATTTATCTGGACTTTCAGAAAGCATTTGATAAGGTGCCACATGAGAGGTTGGGCATCAAATTAAAAGAGGTGGGAGTTCAGGATGATGTTTGTAGATGGGTGTAGAATTGGCTCAGACAAAGGAAGCAGAGGGTGATGGTGCGAGGAACCTCATCAGAACTGGCCGATGTTAAGAGTGGTGTTCCACAGGGGTCAGTGCTAGGGCCGCTGCTATTTTTAATATATATAAATGATTTAGATAGGAATATAAGTAACAAGCTGGTTAAGTTTTCAGATGATACCAAGATAGGTGGATTAGCAGATAATTTGGAATCCGTTATATCATTACAGAAGGACTTGGATAGCATACAGGCTTGGGCAGATTTGTGGCAGATGAAATTTAATGTCAGAAAATGTAAAGTATTACACATCCATCCATCCATTTTCCAACCCGCTGAATCCGAACACAGGGTCACGGGGAAGTATTACACATTGGAAGTAAAAATGTTAGGTTTGAATACACAATGGGTGGTCGGAAAAATCGAGAGTACACCTTATGAGAAGGATTTAGGAGTCATAGTGGACTCTAAGCTATTGACTTCCCGACAGTGTGCAGAAGCCATTAAGAGGGCTAACAGAATGTTAGGAGATATAGCACGATGTGTGGAGTACAAGTCCAAGGAGGTTATGCTCAACCTTTATAATGCACTGGTGAGGCCTCATCTTGAGTACTGTGTGCAGTTTTGGTCTCCAGGCTACAAAAAGGACATAGCAGCGCTAGAAAAGGTCCAGAGAAGAGTGACTAGGCTGATTCCAGGGCTACAGGGGTTGAATTATGAGGAAAGATTAAAAGAGCTGAGCCTTTACAGTTTAAGCAAAAGAAGATTAAGATGTGACATGATTGAAGTGTTTAAAATTATGAAGGGAATTAGTGCAGTGGATCGAGACTGTTATTTTAAAATGAGTTCATCAAGAACACGGGGACACAGTTGGAAACTTGTTAAGGGTAAATTTCGCACAAACATTAGGAAGTTTTTCTTTACACAAAGAACGATAGAAACTTGGAATAAGCTACCAAGTAGTGTGGTAGACAGTAAGACGTTAGGGTCTTTCAAAACCTGACTTGATGTTTTCTTGGAAGAAATAAGTGGATAGTACTGGCGAGCTTTGTTGGGCTGAATGGCCTGTTCTCGTCTACAGTGTTCTAATGTTCTAATGCAGTTTGCCGTAATGATGGTTCAGTTGGTATAGATGTCATCACCAAGTTGCACTTGTTTTATTTTTATTTGGTGAATACTGTGTAATGCACCTGGCCTTGAAGTCTTGGAAGTAATAGTATTACTGGTAGTTGCACTATTATTTATGTTATTTATTAGTATAAATATTATGCAGTTTAATGATGCTAAACTTGCTTAAAAAGTCACTTTAACATGTCAGTGGACAGAGATTGTTAACATTAACAAAAAGTGTAGTTGGTTTACAAAAAATATTTACTATTTATTACTTTTCTAAGACATGTTCAGTGCAATACAACATTTGACAAGCAACTCTGGATATTTTACTAAGTCTAAATGCCTCTTTGGATGGTTGAAAATATGTTGTCAAAATTTTAGTTTAAGTTGTTTGCAAACATTGTTCAATAAAAAGGCTCTATATTTTGACTGCATCTATCATGCAATGTGATTCCTTCTCTTCATTAGTGCCACCCCCTTGAAGACTATCAGTTTATGGGGCCATGCAAACCTGTATTAACACTTGTGTGCACATTAAAAAATTTTTTGTACAATGTACAATTCTCATGACAGTGGAATACGCTATTCTTAGCCAGTAATTGCAGTGGAAAATGTGTTTAACATCCACTCACGCATGGGTAAAAAAAATATCGTCCAATACTGTGAAACCGGTATAATTTTGAAAAATACTGTGATATAGAATTTTGGTCATACCGCCCAGCACTATGCTCTACAATACTTTGTGAAGTCATCCTGCCTAGTAAACATTATAATGTACCACTTGTGACATTTACAGAACTTCTACAGTGTCATATAGTAGGCCTTTGTGAAGCAGAACTATCTTTCTGTCAAACTGAGGAATGATTTGGATGGGAATGTCCATAGTGCATTGGAGCTGGTTACAATGGGAAGAAGAACAGGAAGGTACCGGCAGCTCTCTTCAAGACCCATCAGAAATAAGGTTGTGGAAGACCAAACAGCCACAGTCACACACACATCACAGCTACAGATGCACCCTAAGACCAGACCATATGCAGTTTTCCTAAAGCAGGACTAGTGTCACATATATCCTTTGCACGACTGCCTCTCACTCATTGTCACTGTATGAATGCAGGAAGGAAAGGTAGTCTGTTGTCTTGAGTACTAAAAGTAGACTGAACCAATAATGAATAAGGGTTGTGCATCCAGTGTTTACCTGGTGACCCATTAAATGGCTCCAGTAAACATCCAGGGGAGCCTTAACATGGCTAAAAATGACGCAGCTGTAAAATACAGAAATCACTAAAAATCAAAAGATAACAGGCATGTTAAACTGAAGGTCTGCAGGTCAAATCCAAACCTGGGTCTTTTTAAACTGGCCAGCTTCTTCAATATTTAAGTCATTGTGAGCTGTATTTAACATGTTTCAAGTTTTCTCAATGATCCCTCTTTAAAGTGCATGTCATATGCGCACGCGCACACACACACACACACACACATTATATAAATACTGCTCAAAAAATTAATGGAACACTTTTTAAATCGGAGTCAATGAATCTTCTGGGATATTGATCTGGTCAGTTAAATAACAGAGGGGGATGTTAATCAGTTTCACCTGCTTTGGTATTAATGGAATTAACAACAGGTGCACTAGAGGGGCAACAATGAGACAACTCCCAAAACAGGAATGGTTTAACACATGGAGGTCACTGACATTTTTCCCTCCTCATCTTTTCTGACTGTTATTTCACTAGTTTTGCATTTGGCTAAGGTCAGTGTCACTACTGGTCACATGATGTAATACCTGCACCCTACAGAGGTTGCAAAGGTGGTCCAACTTCTCCAGGATGGCGTCAATACGTGCCATTGCCAGAAGATTTACTGTGACTCCCAGCACAGTCTCAAGGGCATGGAGGAGATTCCAGGAGACAGGCAGTTACTCTAGGAGAGCTGGACAGGGCCATCAAAGGTCCTTAACCCATCAGCAGGACCGGTATCTGCTCCTTTGGGCAAGGAGGAACAGGATGAGCACCACTAGATCCCTACAAAATTACCTCCAGCAGGCCACTGGTATGAATGTTTCTGACCAAACAATCAGAAACAGACTCCATGAGGGTGGCCTGATGTCCCAATGTCCTCTAGTGGGCCCTGTGCTCACTGCGCAGCAACGTGAAGCTCGATTCACATTTGCCATAGTATACCAGAATTGGCAGGTCCACCACTGGCACCCTGTGCTTTTCACAGATGAGAGCAGGTTCACCCTGAGAACATGTGACAGGCATGAAAGGGTCTGTGGAGAACGTTATGCTTCTTGTAACACTGATCAGCATGACCGGTTTGGTGGTGGGTCAGTGATGGTCTGGGGAGGCATATCCATGGAGGAAAGCACAGACCTCTACAGGATAGACAACGGCACTTTGACTGCCATTTGGTATTGGGATGTAATCCTTGGACCCATTGTCAGACCCTATGCTGGTGCAGTGGGTCCTGGGTTCCTCCTGGTGCATGACAATGCCCGGCCTCATGTGGAGAATGTATACAGGCAGTTCCTGGACGAAGATGGAAGGAATTGATACCATTTATTGGCCCCACACTTGACTGACCTAAATCCAACAGAACACATCTGGGACATTATGTTTTGGTCCATCCAACGCCGACAGGTTGCACCTCAGACTATGCAGGAGCTCAGTGATGCCCTGGTCCAGATCTGGGAGGACATAGCCCAGGACACTATATGTCGTCTCATTAGGAGCATGCCATGACGTTGTCAGCATACAAGCATGTGGGGACCATACAAATTACCGAGTACAATTTTGAGTTTCAGAAAAATGGACTAGCCTGCCACATTTTTTTTTTCACTTTGAATTTTGGGGTGTCTTTGAATTCAGCCCTCTGTAGGTTGATAATTTTCATTTCCATCAAACAATGTGGCATCCTTTCGTTAATAACACATTACCCAGTCCATATCAGTATAGATATCCAGCATGATTTTTTCCCCCATTGAGATCTGATGTTGTTTTGAAGTGTTCCTTTAATTTTTTTGAGCAGTGTACATACACACACACACACACACATACACATACATACACATTTCACACAAAAACTTGTGTTCTAAAGTTAAACAGTTCCTATAAATTTTAAAAAATACATAGCCAGTCCTGGCAGTTTATAATCCAACGCTCAGAAACAAAACCTAAAAGACTGAAATCTTTTAAAGCAGCAAGCACAACCATGTGAAGAGCAATAAAGCCAATAAACATTCAAAATATTTAGAAGATAAAAATAATGTAAATATTATATTGATGTAAAAATAAATAAATCTGCCTTACTTCTTTGGTATCAGAAATATTTTTTCTTTTCTCTGCTTCTCCAGGGCCAGACAAGATGGGTACGCTGTGACCAGGAAACCCTGGGAGAAGAACTTTGGCATCTGATTTTATAAGGGGAGTTTTTACCTGGCAGGAAAGTTGATAAAGATTAATGTTATATCAAATGTCATATCAATGTTTATCAACCTTAAGACCTATTGAAGTTGCAAGCCAACGTGATGAGACACTTTGAAAAGGGAGGTTGGTGGAGACATACATTGAAGCATTTCTAATAAAGCCTTCAACATAATCTAGTTTTCATTGTTACCTGTAAAAATTAACATGAATATTTTACACATTAAATATTTGCTGCTCCAAACACAAACTTATGAAAGAAAATTTACATAATGATAACAATTAAAAATCTAAACTTTAGATTTGTGAACTATACATACAGAGGGAACATATTCACTTTTATAATATAAATGAGTAAGAAAATGAGGTTTCTGATTTGACAGAGAACAACTTTTCATTGACAAGTCACCTGGGCTTATATGTCACTAATCAAACTGGTATAGGTAATGACCTAACATTTGGTCTAATAACCGATTTATCCACTCTCCAAAAAGCTTCAGAGCAGAGATATGTCAGTTGAGGTGTGGCTACACACCAGGTGGAAAACCAATTAGTCACAGTATAATCACAAGAAACTAAGTAACCTTTCCCAAAAGAATATTACCTTGGTAAGTGAAGTTTCAACACTGAGTGTTAATGTACTTTGTAGATCTCTCAACAAGCACATATGGCTGTCACCAGTATTCCAAATCTGAAAAACAAAAATTAGTGCCTTTAGTGCTGACTGCTTACTTAACTTGCAAATAAAACCACTTCCCCAAAAATTAACATAATTCACCACTGAAAATTCCTCATTTAATAACATTAAAGAATATATTTTGAATTTAATATGTATTTTACTCACTGTGCGTTCCAAAACAGGATGCAAAACACTTCCATAAGCAAGAAGTAAACTCTGTCTGTCAAGCATGATGGCTGCAGCAAATATAGGAACTGGTCTTGGCACTCCATCAGTCCCCGAACAAGAAGAGGCCACCTGTACTGTGCAGGAAGGAACCAGGGGTTTCTTGTAGTGGCTAAGATAAAGATGGGAGATGTGAAAAATATCATGCACACCAGTATCTAATTTTACACAAAAATATGATTACATTATAACTCATTAGTCACAAGAATTAAAAGTCTGTAACTACAAGTCTGAAAACCTAAGTATACATTTAATATTAAGGTAGAAATTAGTCAAACCCTGAATAAGTAAATAAATGCATGATAATATGTAAGGAAAGGGAACCATGTATCAGAGTCAAAAATTAACAGATCTGTCCAGAAATGAACTAAAGTATAATTGTAAACATCATTTGCCTTTTATTGCTGTAGGCAGTGAGAGATAGTAGCTAACAAACTGAACACTAAATCATCATAGTGATAGGTCAAATCAAGTACCTTCTCTCCAAACCAGTCAGCAAGAACTAAAAGAATTATTAGAAATCTAGCTAGCACTTACCCATTCAGGACATGTTCAAAAAGATGCATCTGGCCATTCTTACAGACAACTGCCAGTTTAACTGCCTAAAACAAAATGTAGAATGTAACTATTTTTTTACCCCACCACAAAAAAGGGGTTCCACTTAAAATGACAAGTGCCCATCAAATCTTTTATGAATTTAATTTTTTTTCTCCTGTAGTTGAGTATCAGAATTATTTTACAGGAAATGTTTTGCTTATATGATCTGCTAAAATGGAGTGCATTAAAAAAAATAAACATCTTGGCACAGAGAGTAAATCCCAGTTTCTCTAGACCAAATTGCTTATACAGCACCTTGTACAATATCAACGTAAAAACACTTCTGGATTAAAAGTTACAATTACTGTATGGATCTGTATTTTTCAAAGGTGCCTATAAGAATCCTTGTGCCTGAGCATGCAGTTTGACAATACAAAACTAATACAGAAACCCATTAACAATTTTTCACTGAGATTCAGACCAAGCAGGCAGCCCCCCCTCCCAATAATCTCCTTCAATTATTTCCGTCATTCACTCACATAAGTGATAATGGTCACCCAGTACTACTGCACAAGTCAGTATTTGGTACCCTTTCGAGTTGCAAAGTTCCTCTGGCTAAAGATCAATAATCAAATCCTTATATTCTATGGAGTTTAAAGAAGACAAGACACAATCTAATGCAAATTTTGGATGCATTACAGATACCACAAATAGATACTCTTTAATGCAGAGGAATTGGATAAACCTCTGGCACTATCAGAATTACTATAAACTCACTTCAGAGTGGGAAATCACTGATGGCTACCCTGCAGAATTTTATAAGACATTTTCAAATCGGCTTGCTCCCCTTCTATAAGCAACATTTACAGAAGCCAGAGAAAATAAAATTCTACCTCAAACTTTTCACCAAGCATTAATTACCATCTTTCCTAAACAAAATAAGGACTTATTACAATGTGCATCATAAAGACCAATTTCACTTCTGAATAATGATGTTAAATACTCTGCAAAGTACTAGCTAGAGGGATGGAGAAAGTGCTCCCTTCAGTAATATTACAAGACCAAACTGGATTTATTAAAGGCAGACACTTAGCTTCCAATCTTCGATGCCCATTTAATGTGATAGATAGATAGATAGATAGATAGATAGATAGATAGATAGATAGATAGATAGATAGATAGATAGATAGATAGATAGATAGATAGATAGATAGATAGATAGATAGATAGATAGATAGATAGATAGATAGATAGATAGATAGATAGATAGATAGATAGATAGATAGATAGATAGATAGATAGATAGATAGATAGATAGAGAGAGAGAGAGAGAGAGAGAGAGAGAGATATAGATAGATAGATAGATAGATAGAGATAGAGATAGAGATAGATAGAGATAGAGAGATAGATAGATAGATAGATAGATAGATATATTCACCCATAAAGTCAAACACCCCGGAGATGATGATATCGTTGGATACAGAAAAAGCATTTGATATGGTTGAATGGAACTACCTTTTCACTATATTGGAGAGATTTTTGGTTTGGCCCGAACATTTGTGCAAGGATCAAACTATTGTATACCAATCCAGAAGCTTCAGTTTGTGTTAACAACATTAATTCAGACTACTTTAAACTAGAACGTGGTACCAGACAAGGATGCCCCTTGTCACCACTGCTTTTTGCGATCGCCACTGGCAATTCGCTGTCGAAATTCTTATGCGATAAATTGGATTATCAGAGAAGGACTGGAACAGAATGTTTCTCTATATGCAGATTATATGGTACTGTACATATCAGATCCACAAAATACTGTGCCTGCAGTCCCAACAGCACTAACAGAATCCATATTACTAACCGAGAATGCTAAACCGGATGGACGCAGGGACATCCGGCCATGGGCCTTTGCCGCAAAAAGACGTACTGCGCAGGCGCCCCAAGAAATGAGGCGCCGCGAGAGGCGGCCAAGACCACAGAAAAAAGGAGTGAGCACAGAAAAAAGGAGTCAAACGCAGGCGACGCACACAGCGCCGCACGAGCAAAACACCCCCCCCCCCAACGGACGGGACACACACAAAGAGGACGATTCAACAAGCCCCTGGCACACAAAAAAAAAAGAGCACGCAAACCCCCCCCCCCCCCCCCCCCCCCCCCACAAGCAACGGACGGGACACACACAAAGAGGAGGATTTAATCCCATTGCACACGAAACGGGGCGCACACAAAGAGGAGGATTCAACAAGCCACAAGCACACAAAAAAAAAAGAAGCCGCGAGCACCACACAAAGCCCACTGGACACGAAACGGGACAGACTACGGACATAGCACACGAAACGTACACAAAAACGACGATTCAGACACACGACCACAGTAACATAAATAACAAATGACACACAAAGCCCCATTTCTAAATGAACCGTCCGTATTAAACATACGTCATCTCAACACGTTCACAATATGCAGCATAGGTAGATCTCATTACAATGAGGCACTATTAACCGTTCAACCGCAGAAAAGGCGCCATATTAACAGTGAGTGCGATCCTCCTTGTTACTTATCCATATTTCTCACGCTCAAGAACAAACAAGTCATGAATTCACGATCACAGGTACAAAACGATACCGCTCGGATAACGGGACCAAACACAATTCACACTATACAGCATAGGTGGATCTCATTACAATAAGGCACTATTAACCGTTCAACCGCAGAAAAGGCTCCATATTAACAGTGAGTGCAATACTCCTTATTACTTATCCATATTTCTAGAAGAAAAAATGTCTCGGCTCCAAAAACGCAAAGCTCAACTAAAGCTTCTAACTAACGATGTACCTAAAAGTAAAAACTTTATGAACTGCATTAGATCCAAAAATAGTTCATTTGCTTTTGCATCTACCGGAGTAAATATCAGGCCACCAAAAGGCAATGGCCCATACTGCTTTCGCATATGTGCACAAATACTGCATCGCATTGGAACAGTGCACCCTGAAACAAATCAACAACGCAAATATGCACAAATCTACATCCTAGATCCACATGACGCAATCTATCAATCAAAGTGCTGCATCGCAACAGGCACGGATTCAAAACGAAACATCTCCCGTCTCAGACATACGTTAACGGCAAGGAAGGCTACAACGGGCTTCTCACACAGCACAGGCAAATCGATTACAGCTCCAAAACAACACGTCCCAAATACTACACATGCAACAACGCGCCTCTCAAATGGAACAAGCAAAACATACACCAGGAAAATTCATTCGGATTAATGAATGTCATTTGCAATCATTGTCATTCAGTTCACTTCCCTGAAGAAACAACTGGCAATACAAGTAATACATTTACACGTTGTTGTCAAAAGGGTCAAATTAGACTGCCTCCTTTACATTCATATCCTGAATATCTACAGAAGCTTCTAACTAACGATGTACCTGAAAGTGAAATCTTTATCAACTGCATTAGATCCTACAAATCGGTATCCACTATGAACATTAACGGTGGCACTGCACGTGACATCCGTTTTGCAAAAATGTTAATTATTGATGAATGTACAATAGCATCCAGTCACTTACTCAACACCATTCATAAACTTCTACAAACGTTTATGAATAATAATATTCGCTATGGAGGAAAGGTACTTTTATTAGGAGGAGATTTTAGACAGTGCTTAGCTATTCTTCCACATGCCATGCGCTCAGCTATTGTTCAGTGCACCTTAAAATACGCAGACAATTGGCATTACTTTCAAAAGATACAGTTAGTAAAAAAGATACGATGTCCAGAACCAGATCATAACAATTGCTTATTACAACTGGGAGATGGTACACTCACCAATACAGATGGACTTCACCCACATATTATTACAATTCCTCAAGCCTTTATCTGCGACGACTTAGTTACAGACAGATTTGGAACAGCAATCTCATTAGACCAAATGCCCCTTTTAACACAACGCACTATATTATGTCCAAAAAATATTAATGTGGAAAACATAAATACCCAAGTCATTGCATTACTTCCTGGAGAGACACAACTCTTTCTAAGCTCTGACAAACTTGACTCTCATCACAACAATAACCATCTTCATTGACATTACAAGTTCTGACCTGGAATTACCTTTTACACTTAAACGGCGTGTACAAAGAAATTTTCCAATAAACCTTTACACTGTGCCACACACTTTATTGTTTGCTTTCTATTTGCATCATCTACACCTTCACACTATTCTATATCTCATTCATACATCACGCTCTTTGTCATTCCCAACACCAGGGGTTGGCGAGTGAAGCGAGCAGGGGGCGGAGCCCCCTAGTTTCAAAAGATTTCTGGTCTCAGAATCAATTTGAATAAAAGTGTGCCCTTCCCACTGAATTCTCAAGCATACAATATTAGATTGGACACCTTCCCTTTTATTAATGCAGGTCACTTCAAATACCTAGGAGTAAACATCACAACAAAGCTCTTTAATCAACAGAATTTTGCCATCTGTATGGAAAAAATGAAGCAAGATTTGCACAGATGGTCAACCCTTCATCTCACTTTAGCTGGAAGAATTAACATTAAGATGAATATCCTTCCTAAGCTTCTCTTTTTATTTCAAAACATTCCAATACACATCAGTAGATCATTTTTTAAGACATTAGATTTGACCATAACCTCATTTATTTGGAATTCAAAACATCCATGTATCCAAATGGTGACCCTACAAAGACCTAAGGCAGAAGGCAGCATGGCTTTACCTAACTTTCAATTTTATTACTGGGCAGCAAATATACAAGCTATTAAAACCTGGACATGGACACAAATAGATGAACATACACAGGCTTGGTTTTGATTTCATAGAATATAAAATCCTGCAGTACTTCTTTATATTCCTTGCTTTGCACCCAAATAAACACAAGTTATTGCCAACATACTAACAACCCAATTGTGCTCCACTCACTCAGAATATGGAACCAATGCTGGAAGTATTTTAAGATAGAGAAGCTTTTATCTATGACACCTCTGCACAAGAACCACCTTTTTCCACCCTCTCAAACGTATGCAGTTTTTAATGTCTGGAAAACATTTGGGATTAAATCACTTACAGATCTGTACATAGACGTCTTTGCATCCTATGAACAATTACACTCCAAATTTAACTTTCCAGCAACACATTTCTTTCACTACTGTCAAATTAGAAGCTTTGTTAAAACAGAACCTGCTCAATTTTCCTCACCTCCCACCTATGTCTATGCCAGACAAAATACTGATCAGTCCTGAGGATTCAGACAGCATTTCCGTAATATATAAAACCATTTTACAGTCCCTACCTTTCAAAGATCCAAGAGTATAGTGGGAAAATGATCTCTCACTCAACATCTCAGAAAAGGAGTGGAAAGAAGCAATGCACAGAATTCACTTGAGCCCCATATGCGAAAAGCATACAATTATTCAACTCAAAATTATATAAATCGAGCACATCTGTCCGTATAAAATTGTCCAAAATGTTTCCAGGGCAAGATCCAACCTGATCCAACGCTGCAATCAAGCTCTGGTCTCACTGGGTCACATTTTGGACCTGCACCAAATTAACATCATTCTGGACCAAAATCTTTAAATGCCTTTCAGGCAGCCTTGGTGTCACAATCTCTCCTAATTCACTAACAGCTGGGTCTGGTGTACTTAAAGTAGAGAAGGACAAACAAACTGTAATTGCCTTTACTACACTATTGGCATGTAGGCATATCTTGCTCAACTGGAAGAATTCTAACTCTCCTATTCTAAGTCAGTGGGTAACCGATGTTATATAACAATTGAAAATGTAAAAAATCAAATTCGCACTTAGAGGATCTGTACAAAACTGTTCCAAAACCTGGCAGGATCTAATCAATAACATTTTAGAATAAGCATTTAAATTGAAGCAGGTTCTCTCCCCTTTTGTCACCATTTATCTTTATTTATCTTGTTACTTATTTTTCCTAGCACCTAAGTTTTACTCTGCTGGCCTAGCTCTCCCTGAGGGGTGGGAGTTGATTTGTTTTGAAACTTTTTTTTATCATCCTCATAGCTATGTCATCATCAGGCTATATGTTATGGACATTTTGGTAATGGGAAAAACCTAAGCTGTCTATTAATCATGGCTCTGTGGCAGTGATGTCAAGTAAGAAATTACTCTTATTACTGTAGTTGAGAAGATTAGATAGGGAATTGTACTTGAAAAGTGTTTTAACATGCAAAAACTAAAGAAAATACTTTAAAAGAGTAAAAGATTCTACTTTTTTATTTTTTTTAAGGTGAGTGATATCAAAGTACAATTGATTGGCTGTGTTTAAAATCCACAGTTCACAGTGGCCACTTAAAGGAAAAAGTGCAAAAGTCTTTGGGGTTATAGGTTAACAGTCTTTGGAGCACAATTTATTTTAGTAAATGATGCAAAGGACTTTCAGTTTTCTGTGGCTCAGTATTTTGGTCCATCTTGGTATATTGCGGTGTAACAGTAAAGCTAACTGCCCAAGAAAAAGGTATGCGCTGAGGATATTTCCAGATTAAACCTTGTCTGCAGTGGCTTTGTTTCTGAGTAATACAGCTGGTATATGGATATATGTAGAGATGTCACAAGAATGAGGTCCGAAAATGTAACGGTACCAGCTTTTTTTATTTATTTATTTTTTTTAAAAAACAGTATCTGTAGAACAGAGATGTCGGTACTGCACTCTTGCGCAACTTATTAAACAAGATGCTTTGGAAGGCATAATACATGAGAAAAATGCAAGTAAAAACTACATTTAAAAATGACTCAATGGTGATGCAGCACAAAATCAACACATGTTGAAAAGAAAAAAAGCAGTAGTCATGTCTGTAAATGCTTTTTCAAAAAGCACACAAGCTCAAGTTATTTTATACTGGGGTAAAAATGGCAGTTAGTTCAAAAATGGATTTGTGTGTGCTTTGATGCAAAATCACACGAATGATCGAATGAGATGTAATCATTTTACTTGTACCGTCACACATTTTGTAAAAGGAGAATAAAAGATGACAAGATTAACTGCTTTTGATACTGTCCCGATAAATGAATAGAGGCATCACATTTATTCTTTGATTTAAAGGACCACTTCTACAAATGTCCATCAGTATATGCATCTGTCTAGCTCGGATACAGACAAAGGTCACGGATTGAAGAGGGGGATTTCACACACCTTTACAGTTATACATATAGGACCGAGGGGACTGCCGGCACAAACAAAAGCTGCAACTAGTAAACACTGATGCAAGATTCAAAGACTACATTCTCCTTCCCCCTAAAATGCTGTTGCTGTACCATTTTAAAATTGTTTATTTCAATACCAGGACATACATGCTCTATAAAGAGTAAAGAGCCATGTTTAGGGTATTATTACTGTCCAGAAAAAAATCCTTTACAATATGAAAAGACAGCTACATTTTCACCAATACCAAATATAGCAAAGTCTAAAAGCCTCTGGTGTCAACTTTGATCCGATATCTTTAATAAATATGACAAGGAGGAGGAGGCTGGGAGCATGCACTACAGTGTGTTGCCACACCCATTACACAAACAAATCATCTAAGGACCCAAAACTTGGACCCAAACACAGCCATGGAATGGGTGACACATCAGCACCACACTAGTTTTAATGCGACAAAAAAATTTCTGACATTGGTGGATGCAGAACTAAGCAAACTCTTTTTCAAAATATATAAAAATACACTGGGAGTTATGGAAACAAGTGTTTGCCTAAGGGGCTGCCAGCATTACTAAATATTACACAGGCTCTCACTCATCCATAACTTCAGGGTACTGACTGAACAATTCACACACAACTCTCATGCCAATTTGACATGCACTTAACATGGTAGGGACCATTATATCTGTTTATTTCAGTATCACCTTCAACCAAACGTGTGAAACAATTTTATGTAGGGGAAATTGTTAAAAATATATGTGCTGTGGTAGACCTAAAGATAGACCTCTTGGTGGAAAAGATAGACCTCTTGGCGGAAAAGAAAAGCTAGAAAAACACATGCATGATAATGTAGATGAATGGAGGGTCATAGTCCAGGAAAGTGGAACAAAAAGTAGAGGATACTGGCTAAATTATTTCCATCGTGATTGGGGTGGAAGTGTTTAGACCCAGAGGGTGGCTAAAGACAAAGTGCTTGGAGGTGATGCCAGATAAAAGGAGAAGAACAGGTCTGACCTGAAAGGAAACTCTGGGAAAATAGAACTAAAAGATTTGAGATTTTGGGCAACAGGACCACTTCAGAAGTTCTGGAGAACATACCTTACACTTTGAGGTCAGTTTTAAAGTCATATCATCATCACCTTAAACTGGTGATTGTGATTATGATGAAGTATGAAAGGACTACAACCCTTCACACGAATATTAGTTCTACGTTTCCATCATTACATCCCCCGCAATATTTAAACTTGGTCTTTAGATCATTAAAATAAACTACTGATATTTGTTGCTTATTTTAAAAGAAATTATTGCACAAGGCAAATACGCATTTAAAATTCTATACACTACAGTAAATTGACTCACTTCATCTTTGCTTTCTGACAATGCCAAGTCTGCATAGATGGGTTCATCTGTCAAGGATAATGATAGCACTGCATTTTTGTCTTTCCCATCTGACCGCACTTGCCTGTCAAAGAAGTGATGAGGAAAATATAAGGCACATTTCTAAAAGATCTAAATAAACTGAATAGAATACAGTTGTGTACACTTTTGTTTAATCCTCCTACTCAGTGTGATTTTATGGGTACAATAGCTGGATAAGAACGTTTAGATGAAACACACATTTAGCTCAAAAGAACAGTATCATCCTCAAAACAGCGTAAGTAAAAAGTACCTTTTGGTAAAAACTTTCATTATACAGCGAAAAGAGAAGTCTTATTTGCAAAGAAAAGGAACAAACATTTCAAATTAAGTCTTTTGAGGCTGTTAAATTCAGATTTTGAGATGCAATATGGTGCTTACCAAACACTGAGAAGACGGTCATGAACAGCTCCTGAAAGGAAATAAAGGCCTTCGACATTCTGAGAAGTTTTCATAGTTGAGGCAAAGCAGAGTGTGGTCACTGCTGTGGCATGACCAGTAAATCTCTTTTAAAAAAAAACAAAAAAAAAGACTGATCAATCACATAATTTTAATGAGAACATGGATTACAAAAGCTCTTTTTGTTTCTCCTACTAATTACAGTTACTAAAGAACATTTAAGGTAGTACTGACCAATCTACTATGCACAGTGATAAAGTCTAATACATTCTTTTTTTTTTTCTTTTTTTTTTTTTAAGCTAAGCTTCACACGTTTTCAAGACCAATAAAAGAGCTCAATGAAATGTACAAAAAGACCTACCCGGTATATCTCCTTGGTCTCAAGGTCCCACATTTTGATGGTCTGCCCAGCAGACAGTAGCATCTTACCTCCTGGACAGATACACAAGCTTGTCACTGCACACTTATCACCTTTCCATTTGCTGAATATATATATATTAAAAAAAAAAAAAAAGGAAAAAAAAAGTACAAAAACATATTGAAGTTTTCATTTAAAATATTTCACATGCTACTAGAAGAATACTAGAAGAATTCTAAGAATTCCGTCTTAATCTTCTTCATTTATTTATCTGGTTTGTACAATGCTATATACTGTATAACCCGCAGTTCTTTATTATATTCTGTAAGTGCCTTGAGCATGGGAAAGGCACTATATAAATAAAATGTATTATTATTACTACTTTTCAACTCAGAGACCAACCAACAATAAAACAATATCTTTAAAAATATACTAGAAAAGAAATAACTGCAACCAATTACAAGAATAAATGTAATCCTTTCAAGTGCACAAATATAAGTAACTGCACCAGTAAAACCAAGCCACATTAAATACTGAGATCACTATAGTACAAAATTATGTATAAATGCTATGCAGACAGTGTTCAAATTTATCCATATCTGACCTTTGATGTTACTCAACAAATTGAGTCCCATACAGAGTATTTTATTTCGATCAAAGCCTAGATGGTAAACTGCTTTTTTCATTTCAATGAAAACAGTATTTCTAAAAACAATTGTCTCACTTTTGAAGTCAGTCAGTCTTTTTCTAACCCGCTTAGTCCTGAACAGGGTTGTGGGGGTGCTGGAGTCTATCCCTATTTATGAAGTCAAGAATTTGAACTTAGGCTTTGGAAGCATCATATCCAACTCAAATGTTACCAGTTTGAGTTTTATTCTTGATTTGGAGATCAAATTTTTCAATTAGATAAATTCAGTTGTCAGGAGCAATTTTTTATCATCTCAAACTAATTTCTAAAGCTAGGTTTGCACTACCGCGTTTTCATTTAAAAATGGTGTTTTTAACTGAAAATGATCTCTGTCCACGTTAGAGTTTTCACGTTGTTTACAAAAGTATTGGCATCCACACTAAAACAAGCAAAAATGTGTATTACCTACACAGCGCACGTGCACATCAAGCAGCTAATCCTTGAAGGGACCGGGTAGTGGAGAGGAAAAAAAAAAAAACATACCCACCAGGGGCTTGGGTAGAAGAGAAAATGTATTAAAAAAAAAAAAATTATCTATATATATCACATTCCTTTGTGTTTGTGCTTCCCCAACTATCAATGTGCCCAGGGCTCAGATACTGCGTTCAGAGCATAGAAAATGAATTAATAAAGTAGCCACAGCAAATTGCCCCCATGTCACATTAATTTGTTGATTACAGTTGATAGTAAAAGTCTACAGAACTGGCAATGGTCGTCTTGTCATTATATAAAAACATGGCAAAGTATTGATTATAATCATTCCACAGAAAACAGAGCACATCTTGTACTAAACAACATTTGTTAAACTAAGTCAATAAAGAAAATAAATGTGTTTGTGTGTCAATATCTTTGCTTCGCTTCAATGTAATTTGCTATCGTGTCTGTCCTGTAACACTGAACTCTGTTGCATTCTACATCTCTCCACTTCTTTAAGTGCCTTATTATTAACTTTGCTGTAAAAAGTGTTCCACTTTACTGAAGAGCTTAAGTAATAAACACCGATAAGAGGCTGTTAACATTCTTCTTTTCTTATTTTCATGGGGCTCTGAATTATTCACAACAGTAGCGTTGCCAGCCCTGGGATTTATCACAAAACTGTAGCAACCAATAAATAATTTTGTTTTGTACATAAACTCA